>NC_053162.1:29949366-29966866 GCF_016835505.1 Polypterus senegalus | reverse complement strand
ATTAAAGGCGACCTGCATATTTTTAATTACACATTATTGTTTTAGGTATTACTGTATGTGTCAAACCAGCAGCCACTTAAGATAAAGACTAATTGTGGGAAACAACATGTTGGCTCTTTAAGTGGGTATTTCAAAGTATTGTAATAATGTAAATTAGAATTATGATCGTCATTTTCCATTTCCTTTTAAACAGTCGGGGATCTTGGATTTAGGACCAGTGGGACAGAATAAGATGCAAAATGACACTTTTAGGGCACAGAAGAATTGTGTAGAAAAACTTTTTTGAGTAGACTTGTGGATCATAGTGCAGAGCAGGAAGAGAAAAGAAAAGTTTGAAGGGGTCTGGCAGTAAGTTTCACTAATGAAGATAACAAGCTAACCATTTGATATTCCAAAAGTCTGCTTGTGGAAGTAAGTGTAGTACAAAAACAGATCTGTAAAATGCAACAGGTTTGCATTGTGCATCTGGAGTAACACAATGCAAAAATTAGTGCAGGTAAAAGAAACAATCATTCTTTTACAATTGAATGACAAGTTTTTGTCTTCGAATAAGACTTTTTGTTAAGTAAATTCAAATTATATTCAAATAGCTACGTTCAATCTGACAACCCCAATCCACAATGACATTCCTAAATGCTCTTACCCTGTGTACCCTTTGCAGCCTCTTCTGTAACAATGCAATCTTGAATCACCCTGAATGATGCACTCACATTCTCTCCTCAGCAGTACAATCACATTCCACCCAGTTTCTTTCCATCTTGTCTAAGAGTATCAGCTTTTACTAATGTGATGTAGTTTTATCCAAACTGTCTGTACTGAACCTTCAAAAAAAGTTTTGCTTAAAAGTAGTTTCACAGCATTATTAGCATTATTGTTTGAAACTTGTTATAATGTATATATTTATGTCTTTGCGTATGTTTTTGTGTTAAACGTTTACAGCTGAATCAATAAATATGTAAAGTGATACTACATGATGTTACTGGCTAAAGAAGCAGATATGCAATTGATTCTTCTTTATTTGATGCATTTTGCTAGATTTGACTTCATCTGTAGTGATTGTGCTTAATTTGTAATGTTATTTTAAGCTCATTTGATTTTATGTGCACAGTTTCACAATGTTGATGATTTAATTCAGAGCAAGACATTCCAGTAAAGTTAATTTTGCTTCAGCACTTGACTCCCCATTTGTCGTCTTGTTTAGCTATGTGTCGAGCTTTGCACATTACGCAAAAGCAGGGGGAGAATAAGCTGACAAATTAATTCCTTTCCCTGATGGACTGTTTTGAATTGGTGCACCAGTTTTGCATGTTTTGTACCCATAAAATCACATTCACAATCCGTTTCCTTCACCATTACATTGGCATGTTAGCCTGTTGTTTCAGACCTTTTTTTTGTGCAAATATTGTAAATGAGGAGTAATAAATGCATAAATATCCTGTTATAGTGTGCTTATGTGATTGTGTCTTAAAAATAACATATTTAGTTACCAAAAAATATCAATAAACTGATTTCTTTTATCTATAACATGCCTTATAATAGTGCATACTGTGAATAGTGCTATATAAAATAATAAAAAACTGATTGATTTGAAGTATTCTTTAGTTGTAAAAAAACATTGTGGCTAATAATTATTTGTTTTTATTCAAGTAATGAGGTACATATAATGCAGTTGATTTTCTTTCAGTGACCCTTGCATATTTTTTTTTTCTTTAAACAGGAACACAATTGGCTACTCAACTGGAAGAGGAGGATAGGTCCAAAGTACAAAGCATTGATCTTATTCATCCTGGGTCTTTGCAGTTGCAAGGTAAACCACAGAATAACATGAAGCCTATTAAAGTAAATCTTAGGTATGGTAATTTGAGACTATGGTGGATGGTGGATTTAAATACTATGTTGTTTTCTATGCGATTTGTGTTTTTAACAGACTAATTTCTTCATTTCTCCTTTTTTTTAACATTTTATTGGACATTTTAGTCCCATAATTGTATCAAAATAGTGATATCTTATATCTTACTGTCCTGACAAGGATCAGAAGGAATACGGGTCAGTTAGTAAGACTGTGACAAGGTGAGAATAGCAAATGCAGTAAAAGAGTATTCAAGAGGCAAGCAAGTGGCAAGCTGACTTGTTTTATTATAAAATGGAGGTACTCAATAGGAAGCATCAGTGTACTGTTTATATTGTACCTGTGGACTTACCCAGAAACGTTAAGAACAGCAACATTTATTTCTATAGCACATTTTAGTCCCATAATTGTATCAAAATAGTGATAGGAAAAACAGTGAACTGAGGTCAAATAGTCTTAAATTTAAAAAGAGGAGTATTCAGTGACATACAGCTATCTGCTAAGATTGGTTTAAAATAATACAAGTTCAGTAAACACAGGTACACTATGTTGTCAAAAGTATGTGGAGAGCCCTCCAAATTATTGTGTCCAGTTGTTTCATTATTAACAGGTGCATCAAATCAAGCACGTAGCCATGCAATCTCCATTGACACTCACTGGCAATAGAATGTGTCATACTGAAGAACTCAGTGACTTTAAATGTGGCACAATCATAGAATGCCACATTTACTACTACATTTACTAGTCGACATGCGAAATTTTTGCTCTGCCAAATGTGCCCTCATCAGCGGTAAGTGCTATTACAGTGAAGTGGAAGCATCAAGGAGCAACAACAGCTCAGCCCCACAGTGATAGACCACACAAACTCGGAGAGTAGGGCCACCAAAACTGAAGAGAGTGAAAATCACCTCTCCTCTGTTGCATAACTTACAGAAGAGTTCCATACTGCCTGGAAGCAACATCAGCATAAGAACTGTGTGTCAGGAGTTTCATGAAATGGGTTTCAGGGTTTTGGCTGTGCCCCTTGGTTCCAGTAAATGGTACAGTTAATGTACAGCATATAGAGACATATTAGACAATCTTGCACTTCCAGTTTTGTGGTACCAGTTTTGGAGAAGGTCCTTTTCTGTTCCATCATGTCCGAGCCCTTGTGCACAAAGCCAGGTCCATAAAAACTTGAAGGAACTAAAATAGTCTGCACAAAACCCTGATCCTCAACCCTGTTAAACACCTTTGAGAGGAAATGGAATGCCAATTGCTAGCCAGATCTTCTGGTCCATCAGTACCTGACTTCACAAAGCCTCTCTTGCCTGAATAGATACAACATCCCACAGACACACTCCAAAATCTTGTGGAAAGCCTTCCCAGAAGAATCAAGGCTGTTATAGACAGAAAAGGATGTCAAATCCATATTAATACCCATGGTTTTGGAATGGGATGTCTAACAACCTCATATAGGTGTGATGGTCAGGTGTCCACAAACTTTTGGCCATATAGTGTATGAGAGCAATAATATATCAAGAATAATTAGAAAAAGAAATTCATCTTTATATTTTTAAAATGCATAATTTTCTTTTAAAAGGTGTATACACCCTATTGGTAATTTTCATCTTTAAACAATAAATGTAGAAAATGGGAAATAACAGCATGTTTGAGTAAAACAAGAGTCTAATTGAGTGCAAGTCTTGAATGGAGTGGAAAACTGCATTATACCTGAGAATTAAGGATATACCTCTTTAATAATGCACATTCCATCTGTTTTTGATATATTTGGAAAATATTGATTATTCTTGACAGATATCAACATAAGTGAATGTGTTTGCAAATAAAGAAAATTTACTTTTTTTCCCTCACAGATGAGGAAGCACATGTTTCTTTAATTTCACATACTAGTCCAGCAAGCAGACAACAGGTTCTGAATGAAAGCTTGCCCTCTCCGTATGTACTGCAAAGACAGAATAACTTGCTTACAGAAAAACTAAAAAATACTGAAGAGCTCAATGAAACACTGAGAAGTGAACTGGATCTTCACCGTTCAATAATTACCAGTGGAAATCAAGGCTATTTCTCCCCTAAATGTAATAATAGTAGCTCAGCTGCTAATGAGCAGAATGAACAAATGAAGGAAACTAAATGTAATTGTTTGGGTGCAATGAATATGGGTAAGTCAGCTAATTTTCAGCTGAAGCTTATTTCTCACAAATGTCTTAGACTATATGGTCCAAGTGACATACAAAATGAATATATGAAATGAAATGCAGAAAACTAGTTGTAGCAGTTTGCATAATTTGCAATGTAATTATGTCAAATATGTAAATGATGCCTTCTTAAATATGTCTACAGTGATTATCTATTGTATATCACAATTTCACATCTGGATCATTTATCAGTACTTCATTACCAACTGTTGTATCACCTTCATATACACTGCTCAAAAAAATTAAGGGAACACTCAGATCACACATCGGATCTCGATGAACGAAATATTCAAGTGTAAAATCTTTACTGAGTAATACAGTGTAATTCATGGAAAACAAAATTATGTAACAACGATCAATAGACACCAAAAGTCAAAAATTGAAATCACAGGCTGATCCAACTGCCGTGAATTTCTGCACGGCAACTCATAATGTGACTCAGTAATGTGTATGGCCACCAAATGCATGTATGCACCTCCAACATCTGGGCATGCTCCTGATGATAGAGCGGATGGTGGTGATGGATGGTGTCTTGGGTTATCACCTCCCAGACCTGCATCAGTGACCTCCTGGACAGTCCGTGGCACTACTTGGCGGGATTAAATGAAACCAATAAATAACATCCCAGGGATTCTCAATTGGATTCGCGTCTGGGGAACGTGCAGTCAATGCCAGGCCAGTCAATGGCATCAATGCCTTTATCATCCTTGAACAGCTTACACTCTTTGGCCACGTCGCCAGGCATTTTCTGCACCAGGAGGAACCCAGGGCTCACTGCAGCAGCATAAGGGATGAAATCCTCAGAGATACTCTCAGACCGATACCTAACAGCAGTCAGGTTACTGTTGCGTAGCACATGATCAATCTAAGGACATGCTTCCCCAGACCATGACTGACCCATGCCAAACCAGTCATGCTGCATGATGTTGCAGGCTGCATAACATTCACCACAGCATCTCCAGAGTCTTTCACGTCTGTAAGATGCTCAGTGTGAACCTGCTCTCATCTGTGAAGAGAACAGGGCGCCAATGGCAGAGCTTCCAATTGTGGTATTCTCTGGTGAATGGCAATTGAGCTGCACACTGATGAGCTGTGAGCACAGGTCTCACTAGAGGACATCGGGCCCTCATGCCACTTTCATGGAGTCTGTTTCGGGCATTTTGTTCAGAAACATGTACACCAGTAGCCCGCTAGAGGTTGTTTTGTAGGACTCTGGAAGTGTTCCTCCTGTTCCTCCTCGTAGAAAGTAGCAGATACCGATTCTGCTGCTGAGTCATACCCTTCTATGGCCCTGTCCAGCTCTTCTCATGTAATGGCCTGGTATAGTGTCCTGGTATCTCCTCTATGCTCTTATGACTGTACTTGGAGACACAGCAAGCCATCTTTCAGTTGCACATATGGATGTACCATTCTGGAGGAGCTCGACTGCCTGTGCAACCTGAATCAGCTGCTACCATGCAACCTGAATCAGCTGCTACCATGCTACCAGTAGTGACAAGGACACTAGCAAAATGCAAAACTAGACTAGATTCAGTCAGGAAGGATAAAGAGAGAGCAACTTTTGTGGCCATCATCTGCAAAACCATTCCCCCAAGCTTAATTGACTTTGTGTTAGACTGTGATGATTAAGTGTTCCCTTAATTTTTTGAGCAATATATTTAATGTATAGTTTCTTGCTTGTATATAACCGTTTCAGAAATGGTTGATTAATAATTAAAGTTTATTTTATAGGCTATACTATTTACAGTCATATGAAAGTTTGAAAGCCCCTATCAGCCTGTATAATAATTTACTTTCAACAAAAAAAATAACAGTGGTATGTCTCATTTCCTAGGAACATCTGAGTACTGGGGTGTTTTCCGAACAATGATTTTTAGTGAAGCATTATTTAGTTGTATGAAATTAAATCAAATGTGAAAAACTGGCTGTGCAAAAATTTGGGTACCCTTGTAATTTTACTGATTTGAATGCATGTAACTGCTCAATATTGATTACTTGCAACACCAAATTGGTTGGATTAGCTTGTTAAGCCTTGAACCTCATAGATAGGTGTGTCCAATCATGAGAAAAGGTATTTAAGGTGGTCAATTGCAAGTTGTGCATCCCTTTGACTCTCCTCTGAAGAGTGACAGCATGAGATCCTCAAAGCAACTCTCAAAAGATCTGAAAACAAAGATTGTTGAGTATCGTGGTTTAGGGGAAGTCTACAAAAAGCTACCTCAGAGGTTTAAATTGTCAGTTTCAACTGTAAGGAATGCAATCAAGAAATGGAAGGCCACAGGCACAATTTCTGTTAAATCTAGGTCTGGCAGGCCAAGAAAAATACAGGAGCAGTATATGCACAGGATTGTGAAAATGGTTACAGACAACCCACAGATCACCTCCAAAGACCTGCAAGAACATCTTGCTGCAGATGGTGTATCTGTACATCGTTCTACAATTCAGCGCAATTTGCACAAAGAACATCTGTATGGCAGGGTGATGAAAAAGAAGCCCTTTCTGCACTCACGCCACACACAGAGTCACTTGTTGTATGCAAATGCTCATTTAGACAACCAGATTCATTTTGGAACAAAGCGCTTTGGACTGATGAGACAAAATTTGAGTTATTTGTTCATAACAAAAAAGTTCCATCATGCTGTGGGGTTGTGTGGCTAGTTCAGGGACTGGGGCCCTTGTTAAAGTCGTTTGTCGGATGAATTCAACCCAATATCAACAAATTCTTCAGGACAATGTTCAAGCATCAGTCACAAAGTTGAAGTTACGCAGGGGTTGGATATTCCAACAAGACAATGACCCAAAACACAGTTTGAAATCTACAAAGGCATTCATTCAGAGGGAGAAGTACAATGTTTTGGAATGGCTGTCACAGTCCCCTGACTTGAATGTCATCAAAAATCTAGCAGGCTGTCCATGTTCAGCAGCCATCAAATTTAACTGAACTGGAGAGATTTTTGCATGGAAGAAGGGTCAAAAATACCTCCATCCAGAATCCAGATACTCATCAAAGGCTATAGGAGGTGCCTAGAGAGGCTGCTACATTTGCAAAAGGAAGCTCAACTAAGTATTGATGTAATATCTCTGTTGGGGTGCCCAAATTTATGCACCTGTCTAATTTTGTTATAATGCATATTGCATATTTTCTGTTAATCTAATAAACTTAATGTCACTGCTGAAATACTACTGTTTCCATAAGGTATGTCGTATATTAAAAGGAAGTTGCTACTTTGAAAGCTCAGCCAATGATAAACAAAAATCCAAAGAATTAAGAGGGGTTCCCAAACTTTTTCATATGACTGTATAATTTGTTTCTTGCACTATTATTAAATTATTAACATTTAGGAACTCTTTTGGAAAAAAGTTAATCTCCTGATTCTTAAAAGAGCATTAATTTCATAACTTGGTATTAGCTTACTTTACCATAATGACACTATATAAGTGGAAGACAAGCTAGCCCACTAGTATCCTATTGTTTTCAAAATAACCTGCCTTGTTTTAAAATATTTATGCTATCACTGTTCTCATTTATTAGTGGTTAAATAAGTATTTTCTTTTACCTCTAACAAATAACTTGTTTGAGGCTAATGCTATTATTAATAATGGTTCTTACTGTCTCCTTAATCACTGAAAGAAATGTTTCTTTCTCCATTTTGTCACTGTAGACTGACAGTAGTTTTATTTTCAATGGATTTAATTAAACCAACATTGTTCATATTTTCTTTTCAGAAAAATGTATAAAGTGATCTTTTATAATAATGTCCTGTATTATGACTTAATAAGATCACTTACTAGTTATGCTGTTTTGAATTTCTAGATCTAATTGCAGAACATCTTCAAGAAATACGCAAGCTAAGGCAACGTTTGGAAGAATCCATCAAGACTAATGATAGATTACAAGAGCAATTAGAACGTAGGTTAGCAGAAGCAGAGCCCAATCTAGGTAAGGATTTTATTAATATTTTTTTTTTTTTACTTTTATTTTCATGAGCATATAATTTGTATTGTTGAATTACAATGAAATAAATCAGAATATCTCTTCAAATATTGTATTCAAAGGTTATAAGTTCATTCATCCATTTTTCTAACCGTTTTCATCCAGTTCAGGATCACAAGGTGGTGCCTCGTCTTGCAGCACTGTGCATTCAACAAGAACCAATCCTGGATAATATATTAGTCTATTGAAAAGCCAATGCACACATTACATACAGAACACAGCATACGTATAAAGGGCCAATTTAGAGTCCTTAACCTCGACTTTATGTGTTTGGAATGTGCACAAAAAGTAAAGAAGTACCTAGGGATATTCCAACAAAGAATTGTGGGAAAAATGTTGTAAAACCACAAAAACGATAATTACGTTGAGATTCAAATCTAACTAGAGAGACACACTTCCCACTGAGCTACTATCCCACTGTAGGTTATAAATCATAGGTGACTTAGCCAAAATTTAAGTATTGCTTTTTTGATAATGCACAGAAATATCTTTCTCTGTGTTCTAGTTCAGTTACATGATGTGTAATGTGTTCTGTAATAAAGAGTCGTCAATAACTGTTTACTTAATAATTAACAGATATAAAGTGTAGAGTTTGATCCAGTTTTCCTCTCAGGTTCAGGGTCATGGGGAGAGGGTGCACTAGTCCCAGTAGTACTGAAATGTATATTGAGGAAACTGTTTTAACAAGTTCATGATATGTCATGCAGATGAAAATCACTGTTATTTTTATGAACATGAGGCTTATTTTCATGCATTTGATCATAAGTCAAGAAGAGCCCAAGACTGCAACCAACCTTGAAAAGGATGCTATTTTGAAATACAGTAGTTATTTCAATTAACTTTTTTGCCACATGAAAACCTTTTTTAAACTTGTTTTAAATTCTCTCTAGCATTGACATATTAAATGTATTGTACTATATTTTATTTTATTTTATTTAGCTTCTACCAATATTTTTATTCATGATTCAGAGGAGCAAAATAAGTTGACAAAGGAAATCAACTTTCTTTGGGTAAAAAACCAGGCTTTGAAAGAACAATTAACAGTTGGATCAAGAGGTAAACTAATACATAGTGTCTGTTATAATGTATCAGTTTACATGTGGAACAGAGCATGTCTACGAAACAAAAGAATAATTTGCGACTCTCTTTTTAAAGGAGGAGAATTGTATTAAGTTTTAAGTACTTACATTTATTCTGTTATTCAGAAGTCCCAACAGAGTCACAGAACACTAGAATATTACATGTTATGATTAACTTAGACATTGATATCTCTTTAGATTTTTGAAGCTTACAATACATATTTATAGAGGTAATACTAAACCCTGTGCTTTTGGTTCTGTAGCTTCCTCCATTGCTTTGCCCTTAGTATTTGCAATTCACCTAATTTTAGTGTGTGAAATAAGCATTATAGCTAGTAGACTTAGTTTATAATGTGTGAGGTAAGCATCATATCTAGTATACTTAATGCGTTGCTTTTGTCCGTTTTGACAGGAATATTATTTTGAGATTTTTAAATAAGTTCAGGTTTTATTTGTAAGCAGTTAATAGTAAATTTTATGCATTGGAGTAATTTGATATCAGATCAGCAAAACAGCCAGTACTTGACTGGATGAGACTTCATGAATTAAATACTTTTCATGTGTATATTTAATGTTTAATAGAGAATATACTTTAGCTTACATATTTTAAGGTTTAAATTTCACAATATCTGATGATGAAAATCTACACAGATAAACAGAAAGAGAATGAAAAACTGAAAGAGTCTCTTGCAAAGAAAAATGCTAAATTGGAACATCTACGTAATGAATATGAACGTTTGAAGAAGGAAAATATATATTTAAAAAACAAAGCAGACACCAACACTGAAGAAAATAAACATCTAAAGGATGTTCTTTATCATAGCCGGAATGAAATCAATAGGTATGTGTAACATACTGGTATACGTTTTAACATTTGTTTTCAGTTCTTTTGCAACTAGGTGACAAACCATTAGTAATTTTATTATTTTCTGCTGTAAACATTATTTAGCAGTACATGGCCTAGAAATTACAGATGAATGTCTGTTCCCTGCATATATTAGGAAAGCATTGCAATTTTGTATTTCATATTAATGATAAATATATCAGTTACTAATATACTTTACAATTACTTTAGATTGCAGAGAGAAATAAATATGCAACAGCAGCAGCTTGCAGACAACCAGCACCTCTTACAGTCACTACGGGTAGAGTTGCAAGTATATGAGCAGCTAAAGGTCCAAGGTGGGAAAAGCAATGGTAAGTAACTCCTCAAAATTCTGTTTACTTGGAGAGTTGGAGATTTGTTGTGAAATGTTATTGTAATTGTAGTGAATGTAGTATATATTGTTGACACCTTCCTAAACAATATTAATTAATGTGGTATTCTTGAATTTTAAACCCAAATATATCTTAGTACAGATATGGTAACTTATATAACAATGCAATTTTTTTACATTGTTTGCTAATCTTGCTCATATTACTAAAGTATTTTTGCCTAACATGTTTTTTCTATTTTTCATATACTCGTGATAAGTGAGAATTTTACAATGCTATGTCAAAAATTTCTTGTGAATCTATTTAGTGTTCAGGCACATTTTTTTTGCAGGAGATTAATATTACTCATTGTAAATTGAATTCTGAAAAGATTGAGGGTGTACAATGAAACCTTTATTGCATTTTTGCTATTAACAAATTTTAAAAAATCTCACTAAAACTTACCTTCGTTTTTTTTTTTTCAAATGAGTTTGATTATTGGCCTTGCATTATGATATTAAATTATTTGATTTATACTCTGCTTGGTTGTCTACAAAAGTGCTGCAGTAGTACAGTTATGAGCCGATTAATAGACCTTTAAGGTCAATGAAAAGTATATTCAAGTTGTTTTTGACACATTTTTCTTTAAAAATACTATTCTATATTTGACAAGAATGGATTTACAAAAGTTTGAAAGAGAGATGCAGAACACATTTAAATATTAGTTATTATCTTATTTTGTGAATTCTACCTTCAGATATTCCTTTGGAGCAAAACCAGGATGTATTCATGAAAAATCCAGGCCAATTTGACTTGAGTGAATTATTAACTGAAATGAGGCATCTGAGAATACAGCTTGAGAGGAGTATTCAGACAAATAATGCCTTGAGACAGAAGCTTGAAGAACAGCTGCTGAGAGAGCAAAGGAAAAACGAGGGATCAGCTTCCACAATAAATATTAACTACCTACTAGGAGCACAACATAAACATTCAGAGACTGGAACACACAGAGGTGGGTTTAATATTAACTAGCTGTGCTACCTGTGTAAAACGAGTTGAAATCTAAGTAATCAACATACCACAGCATTAATGTTTGTAGTGCACTGTGCAATGCATATGTCTGTTATATGCCATTTGGTACTGGGTTCGTTAAAGCAGTATTAAAGCTTGTGATGTGCCATCTATTGGAATGACAGAGTCTTAGCATCCAGATAGATGCACACTTCCTTCCTCTTATTAAGGTGAATGTATTAACATTGTAAATTTAGTGTCGTGCTATTCCTCATCAATTATGAAATACATATTTACACTAAACCTTTGCCTAAATGTATAATGTGGCAAATTAATGTTTTACATGAAAGTATATAGGAAATAAGATTAATTTTAATCTGTAGGACTCCAAACATATTTCTTGTGAGATTCTGTTTTGGCATATGTTTTATGCACCATATTAAACTGTTCTTTTGAAATGAATGCTTTGCTCACTTCTTGAAACAAGTGCTTTCTAACTTGTTTGATGACTGCATTACTTATATTTTTATATATTTATATATATATATATATATATATATATATATATATATATATATATATATATACACATACATACATACATACATATATACACCCCAATTCCAATGAAGTTGGGACGTTGTGTAAAACGTAAATAAAAACAGAATACAATGATTTGCAAATCCTTTTCAACCTATATTCAATTGAATACACTTCAAAGACAAGATATCGAATGTTCAAACTGTTAAACTTTACTGTTGTTTTGCAAATCTTCACTCATTTTGAATTTGAAGTTTGAACGTTCAATATCTTGTCTTCGTAGTGTATTCAGTTAAAAATAAGTTGAAAAGGATTTGCAAATCATTGTATTCTGTTTCACACAACGTCCCAAAGTCATTGGAATTGGGGTTGTGTGTATGTATGTGTGTGTATATATATAACTCAGGTGTGATACACCACAGTTAGGTTATTTTTTAACAAGGGGGCAATTACTTTTTCACACAGGGCCATGTAGGTTTGGATTTTTTCTCCTAAATAATAAAAAACATCATTTAAAAACTGCATTTTGTGTTTACTTGTTAAATGTGTTTGATGATCAGAAACATTTTGTGTGACAAACATGCAAAAGAATAACAAATCAGGAAGGGGGCAAATAGTTTTTCACACCACTGTATGCATGCATGTGTGTGTATATATATATATATATATATATATATATATATATATATATATATATATATATATATATATATATATATATATATATATATATATAGCAAAATACCTACGCGCAGCGGAGAAGTAAAAAGAAAAGGAAACATTTTAATAATAACGTAACATGATTGACAATGTAATTGTTTTGTCATTGTCATGAGTGTTGCTGGCATATATATATATATATATATATATATATATATATATACATGTGTACATATATATATATATATATATATATATATACATGTGTACATATATACACATATACTATGGGGTGCCAAACAGGCAAATAAATTGATTTTGTGAATATATAACGTCGGCGTCAGAATATATAAAGTCACTATCGAAATATATAAAGTCAAAACTTGAATATATAAAGTCAGCGTCGGAATTTATAAAGTCATTCCTGAATATATAAAGTGAATGTCAAAATCTATTGATTGAAACGACTCTGAACTGAACTAAGTTAACAAAAACGTATTCAGAAAAATAAATTAAAAAAACACTATTCGGTTAATGTTTTGAAAATGATGCATGTGCCCTGCCCAGGATTGGTTCCAGCCTTGCACCCAGTGTTGGCTTGGATTGTCTCCAGCAGACCCCTGTGGTCGGATTCAACGTGTTGGGAAATGGATGGATATTCCAGCGCTGACTTTATATATTGAAGTTTTGACTTTATATATTGCAACGCTTACTTTATATATTCCGAAATATTCTAACGCCATCTTTATATACTCAGGTTTTGACTTTATATATTTGGGAATGACTTTAGGCTATATATTCAAGTTTTGACTTTATATATTCCAGTGCTGACTTTATATATTCAGAAACAAGTATTGACTTTATATATACCGACGCTGACTTTATATATTAAAGTTTTGACTTTATTTATTCCGACAGTGACTTTATATAATCATGTTTTGACTTTATATATTCGTGAATGACTTTATATATACAAGTTTTGACTTTATATAGTTAAATGTAGTCATCATTGCATAACTTTTTCTTTACCGTGGAAAATTAAAGACTAAATTCAATTTCCATTCCTAACAAAGATATTTCTGGCAAGTAAATAGAAGCTACTTATATCCAAATTTGAGCTATTGAGCTGTTGCCTGCCTGAATAAATCACCCTCGCTTCGCTCTTACTTTTTTACCGTTCATTTAATCATGACTAGTGGCAGAAAAATTATAATATGGAAGGAGGATTACACCGAGTATGGCTTTACCAAAACAATTATTGATAGCGAATCGATTAATCATAAAGCTTCAATTGGTAATCTGTTTTTCTGTGTTTCTGTTGGGAACCCAAGCACCAAATTTCTTGAAGATGGGCCCATAGGTAACAAAGACCGTTGGAAAGTTTAATATGGCGGCCGACAGTGGCGTCATACCACCGAAATAAGTACGTACATCGGTTTAACATGGCGGACGTTGTCGACTGTTATGACCGTTACGCGTAGAATTTCGAAATGAAACCTGCTTAACTTTTGTAAGTAACCTGTAAGGAATGAGCCTGCCAAATTTCAGCCTTCTACCTACACGGGAAGTTGGAGAATTAGTGATCAGTGAGTCAGTGCGGGTAACAAAACGTTGGAAAGTTTAATATGACGGCCGACAATGGCGTCATACCACTGAAATAAGTACGTACATTGGTTTCGGTTAGCACAGTGAAGCCGCCTACCAAATTTCGTGAAGATGGAGCCATAAATAAGAAAGTTTAACATGGCAGACGTTGTCGACCGTTATGACCGTTACAAGTAGAATTTTGAAATGAAACCTGTTAACTTTTGTAAGTAACCTGTAAGGAATGAGCCTGCCAAATTTCAGCCTTCTACCTACACGGGAAGTTGGAGAATTAGTGATCAGTGAGTCAGTGGGGGCTTTGCCTTTTATTAGTGTGTGTGTGTGTGTGTGTGTATATATATATAATATATATATATATATAAAATACATACATACATACAGGTATTAGCAGAATTAGGTTTGAATTGAGTATACTGACAATGTTTAAAAAGTGCAATTTTATTATTAAATGGTGCAGCATTTTCAATTAATACGATTTCCTTGCATTTTATATATTTCCGTCATTTTCTATTCATTCATATCTCTACCTTACTCAGTGAAGTAAATAAAAACTTTTACTCTGTTTTACTGTCATATTTTGACATAATGCCTTGGTATATCTGTGAAATATTGTATCTCTATGAAATTAATAAAGAATAGAATTTTAGCACACTGAAAAATAGTTCCAAATGCATTGATTCAGAAGTTCAAAAAGAATTATATTTATATATACTGATGTGAACAAATTTGTTAATACCTCTACAGCTCATTAAAAAGCTACTGTATGCCTCCTAAAAGGTTTAAAATGAAAACAGTTGTCCCTTGTATACCTGCATACCTTTGATCTGTCATTGAGTAAAGCTAAGCAAGTGTGGAGCGAGATCAAGTAATGCTTATTCTACAAATATATTCTAAAATGGCCTGGACACATTTGTTGGTACTGCTAGAAAAGATAATAAATAATTGAATTGAGTGATTTTTTTCAAACTAGCTGTTTTTTCTTTAATTAGTATCACATGTCTCTAATAATGCAATCAGTCATTCAGCCTGTTTAAATGGAGAAATGTAGTCACTGTGCTGTAACATAGGCTAGAGAAAACACAGTAGACAGTTGTATGAGGAGATCAGAAAGACAAATCTAGACAAGCATGTTAAAGGCCAAGGCTAGAAGACCATCTGCAAACAGCATGATATTCCTGTTACAACAGTTGCAGAATTATCAAGAAATTTAAGGTAGCTAAACTCCCTGGACGCGACAGCAAGAAGAAATTGACCCCAGAATGGACAGAACGACAGTAAGCATGGTAGACAAAAAACAAGGGACAATTTTCAAAGAGATAATTAGCTGATCTCCAAAGTCAAGGTCCATCAGTGTCTGATCGCACCATCTCACTTTTTGAGTGACAGTGGGCTCAATGGAAGAAGACCCAGGAAGACTCCACAGTTGAAAGAAAAACAAAAAAAGACAAATTTGCTAAAATGCATATTGAAGAGTCACAATGTTTCTGCAAGAATGTCATTTGAATAGATGAGGCAAAACTGGAGCTTGTTGGAAAGTCAAATCAGTTCAGTGTCCACAGATGGAAAAATGAAGCTTTCAAAGAAAACACCATACCTACTATGAAACATGGAGGATGCTTGGTTATGTTTTGGGGCTGTTTTACTGCATCTGGCACAGAGTGTCTTGTGTTTGTACAGGGAACAATGAAATCTCAAGAATATCAAGACATTCAAGAGTGAATTATACTGGCCATTGTCAAAGCTCTGTCTTAGTTGCAAGTCATGGATCCTGCAACAGGATAATGAGCCAAAACAATTAAAAGAACCTAAGAATGGCTAAGAAAAATAACACAGGACTATTCTGAAGTGGCCTTCATTAAGCCCTGATTTGAAACCTATTAAACATCTAAGTAAAGAACTTAGACATGCAGTCTGGAGAAACTCCCCTTCAAACCTGACAAAGCAGGAGCAGTTTGCTCAAGACAAATGGGCTAAACAACCTGCTGATCAGTCTCACAAAGAGCTACTCTACAGGAATCGCCTGTTTGCAGTGATTGCCTCTAATGGTCGTTCAACAACCTTTAAAGGTCTCATCATTTTTGTCCATTACAATTAAATATTCTGTTGAGTCTAAAGCAAAGTATGATTTTTGTTACATATGGAAAAAAAATCTAATGGGTGCCAATTACTTTTGTCAGTTTCAAGTTATTTCAGAGAAAATTGTGTTTTTTGTTTTTTGTTTTTTCATGGAGGGATACCAACAAATTTGATCATGTTTGTAGACATGGGAAGCAACTTTAACCTATGTGTAGCATTCACCTGGATGGTGCAACATTAGACATTGTGAAGGGGGTGAGAGAGAGAGCCAGTTAGAGCCAAGGGATTAGGGAGGCAAAATGCACAAGGTTGTGGTAGGCAATTTAGCCGGGTCATTGGGATACACCCTACTCATTCCGAGTAGGATCTTTTATGATCACTGAGAGTCGGTTTTATGCGTCATCCAAAGGACAACATCAATTTTTACAGCCCAATGTCCCCGTTACTTCACTGGGATATTGGATAAGATCCTCCAAATGGCCTTACCAATACCTGACCCAGGCTCTCCTAGATGGTCTTCCATCTGGCTACAACCAAACGTTTTTATCTTCAAGTGGGATTACCTGTTCTGAAGTGCAAATGGTATGCATATAAACATAGTAGTACTTGTTTGCAATTCTTTGTATGCCTTCAAAACATGTTTTTTTTTTTTATTTCGCTTTCTTAGATATTTCTCAATCTTCTGTTCATCATGACTTGGAAAACATACATCACAACCTGTCTTTTGAGAAAGAGCCATTAATACATGGCAGACCTGTTCCTCGCCAAGATATTACAAAATCATTTCATTGTACTTCAGGTTAGTTTTTAATTGAGACTGTAGAATTAGATGTTTATTTTTGTATACTGGACTGCTTAAAATCTTTGGTTAACTGATAAAGTACCTTGTAGTTTTAGAACACTTGTATTGCATAAGCACAATAAAACTGCATTATTTTATAAATGCATGCAAATAAGAATTTTACTGTACTATATGAACGTAACAGTAAGCTTTGACTTAAATAATTCACTTATATGCTATTTTGTTATTATATTTATGTGTGAGAATTTATGAAGAAGTAAAAACTTTTCAGACATGTAAACATGTTTAAAAGTATCTTTAATTAGCACAACTTGTATAGTTTGGATTTGATTTTTTTTTTTTTCATTGTCACAGATTTGAATTTGTAATAGAGGTGACAGAGTTAAAGATGGTAAGATTTGCATTGGGTGTGACGAGGATGGACAGGATTAGAAATGAGTACATTAGAGGGACGACTCAGGTTGGATGGTTGGGAGACAAAGTCAGAGAGAT